>NW_026123889.1:5000-7500 GCF_025177605.1 Cucumis melo
GCGATGCATTGGTGTTCGAAATCAAGATATTGGTATTGGACTTATTAATCGATTCATAACCTTTCAAACCCAACCAATATCTATTCGGACTCCCTTTACTTGTAGGAGTACATCTTGGATCTGCCGATTATGTTATGGACGAAGTCCTACTCACGGGGACCTGGTAGAATTGGGAGAAGCCGTAGGTATTATTGCGGGTCAATCTATTGGAGAACCGGGTACTCAACTAACATTAAGAACTTTTCATACCGGCGGAGTATTCACAGGGGGGACTGCAGAACATATACGAGCTTCTTCTAATGGCAAAATCAAATTCAATGAGAATTTGGTTCATCCCACACGTACACGCCATGGGCATCCTGCTTTTTTATGTTATATAGACTTGTATGTAACTATTGAGAGTGAGGATATTATACATAACGTCACTATTCCACCAAAAAGTTTACTTTTAGTTCAAAATGATCAATATGTAGAATCAGAACAAGTGATTGCTGAGATTCGCGCGGGAACATACACTCTTAATTTAAAAGAGAGAGTTCGAAAACATATTTATTCTGACTCAGAGGGAGAAATGCATTGGAGTACCGACGTGTACCATGCACCCGAATTTACATATAGTAATGTCCATCTCTTACCAAAAACAAGTCATTTATGGATATTATCAGGAGGTTCGTGCGGATGCAGTGTAGTCCCTTTTTCACTCTACAAGGATCAAGATCAAATTAACGTTCATTCTCTTTGTGTCGAAAGAAGATATATTTCTAGCCTTTCAGTAAATAATGATAAAGTGGGACAAAAATTTTATGGTCCGGATCTCTCTGGTAAAAACGAAAGCGGAATTCCTGATTATTCAGAACTTAATCCAATCCTATGTACGGGTCAATCTAATCTCACATATCCTGCTATTTTCCACGGTAATTCTGATTTATTGGCAAAGAGGCGAAGAAATGGATTCATCATTCAATTTGAATCACTTCAAGAACGAGAAAAAGAACTACGACCCCCTTCCGGTATTTCGATTGAAATACCCATAAATGGTCTTTTTCGTAGAAATAGTATTCTTGCTTTTTTCGATGATCCTCAATACAGAAGAAATAGTTCAGGAATTACTAAATATGGGACTATAGGGGTGCATTCAATCCTCAAAAAAGAGGATTTGATTGAGTATCGAGGAGTCAAAGACTTTAAGCCAAAATACCAAATGCAAATGAAAGTGGATCGATTTTTTTTCATTCCCGAGGAAGTGCATATTTTACCAGAATCTTCTTCCATAATGGTACGGAACAATAGTATCATTGGAGTAGCTACACGACTAACTTTAAGTATAAGAAGCCGAGTAGGTGGATTGGTCCGAGTGGAGAAAAAAAAAAAAAGGATTGAACTCAAAATATTTTCTGGAGATATACATTTTCCTGGAGAGATGGATAAGATATCCCGACACAATGGCATCTTGATACCACCAGAAAGAGTAAAAAAAAATTCTAAGAAATCAAAAAAATCGAAAAATTGGATTTATGTCCAGTGGATCACACCTACCAAGAAAAAGTATTTTGTTTTTGTTCGACCTGTAATCATATATGAACTAGCCGACGGTATCAATTTAGTAAAACTTTTCCCACAGGATCTATTGCAAGAAAGGGATAATCTGGAGCTTAGAGTTGTCAATTATATACTTTATGGAAATGGAAAACCAATTCGGGGAATTTCTGGCACAAGCATTCAATTAGTTCGGACTTGTTTATTGTTGAATTGGGACCGAGACAAAAAAAGCTCTTCTATCGAAGACGCGCGCGCTTCCTTTGTTGAAGTAAGTACAAATGGTCTGGTTCGAAATTTCCTACGAATAGACTTAGGGAAATCCGATACTGCGTATATGAGAAAAAGGAAAGATCCGTCAGGTTCAGGATTGATCTTTAATAATGAGTCAGATCGCACGAATATCAATCCATTTTTTTCTATTTATTCCAAGACAAGGGTTCCACAATCTCCGAGTCAAAATCAAGGAACTATTCGTACGTTGTTCAATAGAAATAAGGAACGCCAATCTTTGATAATTTTGTCAGCATCGAATTGTTTGCAAATGGATCTATTCAACGATGTAAAAGATTATAATGTCATAAAAGAATCAAGTAAAAAGGATCCTCTAATTTCAATTAGGAATTCGTTAGGACCTTTAGGGGCGGCCCCTCAAATTGTGAATTTTTATTCATTTTATGACTTAATAACTCATAATCCGATCTCCCTAACTAAATATTTGCAACTTGACAATTTAAAACAGACTTTTCAAGTACTTAAATATTATTTAATGGATGAAAACGGGGGGATTTTCAATTCCGATCCATGCAGTAACATCGTTTTCAATACATTTAATTTGAATTGGCATTTTCTGCATCATAATTATCACAATAATTATTGTGAAGAAACACCTACAAGAACAAGAATTAGTCTTGGACATTTTTTTTTTGAAAATGTATGTATAGCCAAAAATAGACCACACCTA
>NW_026123889.1:10000-12500 GCF_025177605.1 Cucumis melo
GATTAAGTTATTTCGGTAAATACATTCAACCAACTCCAATCCTTTTACCCATTAACATCTTAGAAGATTTCACAAAACCCTTATCACTTAGTTTTCGACTTTTCGGAAATATATTAGCTGATGAATTAGTAGTTGTTGTTCTTGTTTCTTTAGTACCTTTAGTAGTTCCTATACCTGTTATGTTCCTTGGATTATTTACAAGTGGTATTCAAGCTCTTATTTTTGCAACTTTAGCTGCAGCTTATATAGGCGAATCCATGGAGGGTCATCATTGATTAGTTTTCTAAATACTCTTTTTTTTAGCTTAGACCAAGGCAATGTATACATGGCTCAAGATAATCTACTTAGGGAACATAAATATACAAATAATCAAAAAATAAGGAAGGTATATACTATCTAGGGAGTAAGACTAGAAAGATTACGATATTCGGGAATTAAAAAAAAAGGAAAGAGATCTAAAAGATCTTTTTCCTCTCAACGATTGAACAAAAAAAAATTACATGAACTTAGATTAATAAAATATTGATATTTCTATGCAAGGATTTGGACTAATGAATTCGTTCATTTAGATTGATTGTCTCCATGTGGGATAATTCTAAAAAGAAAGGGTTTCCAAAAAACGAGAAAAAAGGATTGGGTAGGGTAGAGTAGAGGAGAGTGGAGTCAACTAGATGTATTGAATCGAATTGCTATAAGACAACCCTTGTGGATATTTCGAAGAATGATTCTCAAATTCGATGGAATCCAAGATATGAATAATTGGTTTACGTTAGGTAAGAAACACATGTATATGTTATATTAGATATTAACTAGTTATATAGGAACTAAAGATATATCTAATCCGCCCTACTACTGTGAATTTAGATAGGGCTTACAATGGAAGTCCTTCTGTTTCGGCTGTAATGTAATTTTGAATTCAATATTGAATGAATAGAGAGATTAAATCAAGAAAAACAATGAAGAATTCAAAGAATGCTTTAAAAGAAATGGAAGAACAAAAGTCGTATGGATTCACAAAAACTACGTGGATGGATAGGAACTAAAAAAGAGAGATTGAAGTAGTTTGGACGATTCAATAATATTATTACTTCAATTCGTAATTTTTAGTTGGATAAATCTTAGTGATGGAATAATAAGTTATAATTCATTGGTTGATTGTATCATTAACCATTTCTTTCTTTTGGTGTGAGGAACTTATCATGAATCCACTGATTTCTGCCGCTTCCGTTATTGCTGCTGGGTTGGCCGTCGGGCTTGCTTCTATTGGACCTGGGATTGGTCAAGGTACTGCTGCGGGCCAAGCTGTAGAAGGGATCGCGAGACAACCCGAGGCGGAGGGAAAAATCCGAGGTACTTTATTGCTTAGTCTGGCTTTTATGGAAGCTTTAACAATTTATGGACTAGTTGTAGCATTAGCACTTTTATTTGCGAATCCTTTTGTTTAATCCTAAAAAAATTACGTATTTTTTTTCGTATTTTATTTACTTGGACTTGCTGCTCTTGCTTTTTCGAATTATACGAAGCTTTCACTCCTACAATTACTTATTCGTTGGGACAATAACCTATGGGAAGGATTGATTTGAGGATGAGGCATTAGCATACTGACTCGCCTTCTTCCTTCCCTTTCTTAGTCCAATCTCGAATGGAACTTTTTTTTTAGGATTCTTACAACATATTTTTTACTCTATTTCGAATAGAAATAGGAAATTAATAAAATAAAAAAAAATAGAAAGAAATAGATAATTAGTTTTATCTATAAAAGGAGATCATATGAAAAATGTAACCGATTCTTTCATTTCTTTGGGTTACTGGCCATCCGCCGAGAGTTTCGGATTTAATACCGATATTTTAGCAACAAATCCAATAAATCTAAGCGTAGTGCTTGGTGTATTGATTTTTTTTGGAAAGGGAGTGTGTGCGAGTTGTTTATTTCAAGAATAAGTTGGATACAACCAACTGTACTTTTCTAGTTATAACTACGAAAAGGTGCATGATCCCGCGAATTACTTCTGACAAAATGAAGAAATCATATTGAAGAACCATAGCATTTCGTGATTCATTGGTAAATCAACTTTGATTCTCTATCAACCAATAATGTGGGACTATTAACATGGTTAAAACGTTTGAAGTCCAGACGTAGCATGGTACTCTTTCTACTACTATGTTAATACATAGTTAATACATAAATCGTTTCAAATAGTTGGGCTTTTTTTTCGATATAGAACACTCATGTCGATAAAATGATTTGAACCCCCCCTTTTTTATTATTTTCTATTTTAATAGAATATTAGAATTTTTTTGTAAAAAACTAAAAAAATGAGGATTTCACCCTCATTTTTTCTTTTTTATCCAATGCTGAATCGATGACCTATGTTATGTATAAAGTAAGAAAATTTTTTTGGATTTCAAGAAAAAAAAAGAAACAACTTTGCTGACAATTGTTTGTTTGGTCAGAAGAGTCCTCCGAATATTCGGGTCTTGGATTAATGATCCATATTTT
>NW_026123889.1:15000-22500 GCF_025177605.1 Cucumis melo
TATCCTTTCTACTAATATCTTATCTTCAAATAAAACAGAATTGAATTATTAGTTTATTTATATATAATAAATCTAAAACTAGAGTTACAATTAATATTAAAACTAATTTATAAATTACTATTAATAAATAAGCGTCTCTTATTCAAATCATTCAAAATCTTTCCTTTCTTGACATGATATAGAAAATTTAAAACTAAAAAAAAATATATGAAAAAAAATTGCGTCCAATAGGATTTGAACCTATACCAAAGGTTTAGAAGACCTATGTCCTATCCATTAGACAATGGACGCTTTTGATTCCAATTTTTTTTTTCGTATTTTCACCTCTCTTGTTCGTAAAAAAAATGTGTGAGAATTCCGGAAATTGCATATTGAATTCAATGATGCATTACATTAACTAATACATTAGTTAAAATTTAGTTAAAATTAAGTAAATTGAAAATTTTTATTTGAGTAATTCCATTATTAATTAATTTCTATTTATAATATATATAAATTATAAGATAAGAATATTATAAGATAAGATAAGCGGATAGCGGGAATCGAACCCGCATCGTTAGCTTGGAAGGCTAGGGGTTATAGTCGACGTTGATTCATCATTTTGAACTGAACGTCTCTAATTCAAAACCGAACGTGAAACTTTGGTTTCATTCGGCTCCTTTATGGAAGATGGATAAATTCCTAAATTTATAAGATGTAAACAAAAAAAAATACCATCCATAACATCTATGTCAGCCTTTCCGTCTGAATGCATTCAAAAGGACCCGCTTTATAGATGATCCCTATACAAGAGGAGATTATAACAATCTTTCCAGTTATTTATTTCGTTCCCTATTTCTATTTAATATAATCCTTAGGAAAAGTATTTTGTTTCCGCCGAGCTAAAAAAACGATGTCGACGTCTCTAGTAAACCAAAGACATTGTTTAATAGCTATTTTGTTTTGCTTCAATCTCCCTTATACAAAGAAAAAATTGAAGATTTAGTTACGATTAGAAAAAATTCCACCTTTATCCATGGATCCCTTATTCCTTCAATTGGAAGTATTGATCCAATTCAATAAAATTATGTTTCGTAATTTCATGATCCAATTTTTTCAATTTAGAACATATTTTTGGATACAAATCACGAGAATTTTTATTTTTCCTCGAATCTTTCATCGAGAGGTAAAGGATTAAATCCTTTTAAGAAATAAAGTTTTTGATCGGAATATTAATCAACCCGAAGGATCCCTTAACTATTAAGGGATTAATAGAACGAATCGCACTTTTACCACTAAACTATATCCGCTACAATGCAATTATTGTATATAAATGGACCTTTTGTCGAAGACGAAAATAAGTCGTATTAATAAGTAATAAAAAGATCGGATCAGAAAATAATCATGAAAATTTGAGCGTTGACGTATTTTCATCAGGGCCACTAATGAGATTAGGAAAAGAGGACTCGTTTTAATTAACTAATTAACAAGTTTTTTATTCTAGTAAAGTACTAAAAAATAATAATAAGAAATCGAACCTTGATTCTATATCATCTTTTTCTGTATCATAGGAATTGAAATAATAAATCTTCTTAGGATTCTTGTTGTTTCTATTTTTTTTTTTTTCAAAAACATTTTCAAATCAAATAAATAATTTGATCTACGATTTATTGGAACAAAAAAAGCCCGGCTAGGTACTGACCAGGCCAGGCCGTGGAACTAAAAATAAAAAGAAAAGGGCTTTTCGGATGAAATAAACTAAAAAAGGTACTTTCTTTTTATTTATAAATATTTTTATGAATCTTTAATATATTGGTATTATTTATATATTAGGATTGAAGATATCTCTTCTTTTGAGCCCTTATCTAATGAAATCTAATTTATCTAAATGGAATTCCTAATAAAAAAAAGTTTTTATCGATTTGATAGATATCCATCGATATATCTAGATAATTATCTATATCAATATAATGAAATTATATATCTATAAAGGGGTAGATAAAGATAATAAAGAGAGATAAAGAAGGGCTTTTTTCAAGCCTTTATTTTCTATTTTTTATACAATGTATCATAGTAATTATCCTTTTTCAATTTGGGGAGAGATGGCTGAGTGGACTAAAGCGTCGGATTGCTAATCCGTTGTACGATTTTTTTGTACCGAGGGTTCGAATCCCTCTCTTTCCGTTTCTGTCAATTACTTGGTATTTTTTTATAGTTGAGGAAAGATGTGGAATAGATAAAATGTTAAGAACATTTCAAAATCAAGCAAGGAAAAAAAATCTGATTTTGTTATTCTTCACGCCCCGGATTACGTCCCGGGTCATTAGATAGGAATCCGAAAATGAAGAGAGAAACAAAGAATATTACTACTGTATAAACAAATAGTTTGAGAGTAAGCATTACACAATCTCCAAGATCATTTTTTTTTTAAGAGAATAGATTCTCTATTTTAATCTGGTTTGACACCAAGAAATGCAGTGAAGTTATTTCTATAAATAGGAAAAAATTTTAAGAGTTGAGTCCTTGATTACTCAAAATTGGATTTCATACCCACAATTCTATATTGTGGGGGACTCGAAGAGGGTCGTTCAAAGGAAAAAAGTAAGAATAAGAAAATGAGAGTGATCCAGATTTATCATAGCTATAGAATAATTTCAATATTGGATTCAACTTAAAGCTTCAGACTGTATGTACAACTTATCTGATCTTATAACTAGTTAGAATCTTTTTTTTTTTTTTTTCTAGTAAATCATGAATTTGTCTCGGACAGTATTAAAAATATTATCGAAAGCTTACAGCAGCTTGCCAAACAAAAGCTAATAGAAAAAAGAATAGAGGTATTACTGGCATAACATCTACTATTGGATTCAAAAAAGCGTAGGCCTCGGGCAATTTGGCGACGAAAAAACTACTTGAATAAAGGAAAGAATTAAGACAGATACCGATGAAACTTAAGATATTAAGCATAACAATTTTTTTTTCTTTGTTCTTGAAGATAATTGTATTTCTTTTGATTTGATTGAGTTATTAATCCCCTATTATTGCTATGATATAAGGGATAAGGGAAAAATTAATAACATAAAGTAGGTCAAAAAACCTTTCTTTGATTTGAACTCAGCCAATCAAAAATCCTTCAATTCTCAAATAAAACGAGAATAGAAGAAATCCTACTTTCATACAATATCTTAATGGAATTATATGTAATGATCAATAAATTGAGTTTAATTGGATCTATAAACGTATCAAAATCTGAGCAACAATCTAATTTATTCTATAAATATTTGTACTGGAATTGACGACTAAGCACTACCAATATTAGTGTTTATTAGTGTTGAATATAAATGGGGCGTGGCCAAGTGGTAAGGCAACGGGTTTTGGTCCCGCTATTCGGAGGTTCGAATCCTTCCGTCCCAGAGTATGCGTATTATTATTATATATAATAATAGTATATTATAAGATATATGGAAAAATATTCGATATCAGACTATAGATTGCCGTTTTAAACAACCTTATGCTTAAGAGTCTAAATATAGATCGAATGTGATTGTTCTTTATTATTTTCTTATAATGATGCATTTCAGAAATGCGAAAGCCTCTATTATTCTCTATCTCTTAAATGGTTTGTGAAACCCGAGTATTTTTTTTCTGTGGATTTCTGAATTATAAACACGAAGGTCTTGTGTTTTTGGCACTAATGGAATTGAATTAATGGTCTTAAGAAACTTAAGACCTATTTAGGGTTTAGGGTACTAAATTTTAGAGTCAAATAAAAAAAAATAGGTAGGAACAATCGTTTACTCTAGATCTGTTTGACTTTCGCCTTATACAAGATAGTCTAGCACCTCCGAAACTAGTCCAGTCCCCCGTAGGATCCTTTTTTTATTTATGATGCATCTACTCGATCTAATTGGGGGTAGATAGGAGTTAATCCATAACGGAAGATATCAATTTGAATATCTGCCCGAATCTGATTAACAAAGAATCAAGTTACATATGTAACATATTATGTATTTCTTTTCACCTCATTTTTTCGTATGTTTGTCTGTAATGAATAATTGTAAATCCAAGTAACAATTCATACATCTTTTTCACTTTATTTTAAGGAAAGATTATTGAGTCTCTTAAGTTAAATAAACTAGGCAGAAAATGCTGATATGTATGTATTGTTATTATCTATTTTTATCGTTTTATTTCTTTTTTTTTTTTTTATTTTAGATCTATCTAATTGATGGGTTAATCCCGAATATACATTTATTTATCATAATCAAATGTAATAAATCCTTTACAAAAATTTATTCAAATAATATTATAATATAATATTTAGGTAGTAAATTTTCAATCAAGTAAATCTTTTTAATTATTTCTTATGAGTCCTTGGTACTCGAAGAAGTGTTAAACTCGTGAATCCATTCTATGAAGAAATTGAAAAATGGAGATTCTTAATTATTCGTAATTAATTATTTCTTAATTGATTTTATAGAAATTTCAAAAAATCTCTCTCTATCTAGAAAATATCTATATATAGAGAAATAAATATTGCACTCATACAAAAAAATGTTATTGATACAATATATACAATAAAATATGGGTTTCAATAAATTGAAGTATTGCTAAGACTTTTTCAAAAACTACCCATGTCATAAGAGTATAGATTACTATGGACCAACTAACCCAATGACTATACATGATTCCATAAATGAATCAATTACATACCAGTTCCAAGAAATTAGAGGTTATGGTAAAACTTCGTTTAAAACGATGTGGTAGAAAGCAACGTGCGACTTGAAGGACATGATCCACTGTGGATTCTTACACCCACCATTTTATATTATATAGGAATGAAGATGCTCTTGACTCGACATAGTTTGTTCGGTTGCACTCGAGCTCTTTTTTTTTTTTAGGGTTTTTGATGTAAATAGTACATGATGGAGCTCGAGTAGAAAGTATTGATTCATTTATCAAGGGCAGAGATCTAGGGTTAGTGTCAATCAATAAGTTAAAACTACTTCGTAAGTATAGGTTCGGTATACAAATCGAAAGGATCCAATTCGAACAAGTTTCAAATTCAAACATCAAATTGGATTAAAAGTGTATCACACGAGAATCCATTATTTATATGATTCTTTGATAAAAAGGAAATCAAAAAAAATGGTATGTTGCTACCATTTTGAAACGATTAAAGATCACCGAAGTAATGTCTAAACCCAATGATTCAAGGAAAGGATAAAGGATCCCGGAACAAGTAAAAATCTTTTTCAATTGTCTCAATAACTAAACTAGATCAGAATGAAGAATCGAAATAGATTCTAACGGAGACAGGCAAAAATAAAGAGGTTAGAGACCGCTCAATAAATGAAATGCTTAAGCTTAAGGGTTTTTTTCCTTTGCGTGAGAGTTATCCAACTTGAGTTATGGGGATAAGAATGAGTTTTTTTTTTCAAAAGAAAAACAAAAGAATAAGAAAAAAATTTTTAAATCATAGTCTAATTGATTTAATAATCTATAGATCTATTTGACATTAATTAGAATTCTATACATAACTTTGAATTTCCTCGAGCCGTACGAGGAGAAAACTTCTTATACGGTTCTGGGGGGGGTACTTAAAATTTACATCTATCCCAATGAGCCGTTTATCGAATCATTGCAATTGATGTTCGATGCCGAAGAGAAGGAAGAGATCTTCGTAAAGTGGGTTTTTATGATCCGATAAAGAATCAAACCTATTTAAATGTTCCTGCTATTCTATATTTCCTTGAAAAGGGTGCTCAACCTACAGGAACTGTTCATGATATTTTAAAGAAGGCAGGTGTTTTTACGGAACTTCACCTTAATCAATAACCGAAATTCCATTTTTATTAATGAAATAAAAAAACGAGGGTGTGATAACTTAACTTGTATATAGCTTTGACTAACCTTTTCTTTAGTATTTCCCCCTCTCTCTTGTTCTATTCATACTATACACTTATTACCTTAAAATTGCGTCTTCGCTAATGAAAAAATCGATTTTTATTTTATTGATATAAATTGATCTAAGATGAATAGAAAAAAAATATATCGGGTTTATTCAATCCACAAACCCGATATATTTTTTTCTACTTCTTCCTTAATTTCTTCTTTCGCCTACATCTTTTATGTCTATCTATGTTGATTATCTCTATAGTGCCAATCTAAGTACGTAGTTTTTTTTAATTCTTTTCTATTATTTTAATAGAATTTATTATTATTAGAATATTTTCTCTTATTCTATTTTGTTAACTTTATCTAGTTAAATATAGTTATTCAACTCAAATTGTTATTTCCATTTGTTTTTTATTCATTTATAATTCTTTTGTTTTGTCCATTATAGGCGTTTTTCATTATTCACATTAATATTGACAACAGTGTATCAAACAAATATAATCCGATTGTGTATAAATGAAGCTAGTTATCTCCCTTTCATGACCCTTGCTTTTCACGCACATGATGGTCTCATTGTATTTTTTGTGATACAAAAAATTACTTTTGTGTAAGTGATATAAGAAGTTTTTTTTATTGCAATATTTTGATTACGTCATCTAATTTCATTTCTTTTGTTATTTTGATTCCGATTGTATCTACACAGAAAAATTTTTCATATTTTGGGGTTGCTAACTCAATGGTAGAGTACTCGGCTTTTAAGTGCGGCTAGCATCTTTTACACATTTCTATGAAGTAACAGATTCGTCCATACTATCGGTAGAGTTTGTAAGACCGCGACTGATCCTGAAAGGAATGAATGGAAAAAGCAGCATGTCGTATTAATGGAAAATTCTAGTAATATTTTTACCTTACTAGATTAGGCCAAACTTGTTTGAATTCTTGATGCGGAAAAAAAAGTAAAGTCGGGTCGAATGAATAAATGGATAGGGCACTATGCTCCAATTATAGAGAAATAAAAAGTAACGGGCTTATGTTCTTAATTTGAATGATTCGCCGATCTAATTAGACGTTAAAACTATATTAGTGCTTGATGCGGGAAGGACTTTTCTTATGAGTGAGTTATCCATTTTTTTCTAAGTCCTAACTATTAGTTACTCTACGTTATGAGGTAGAGGGGAATGTGTAGAAGAAGCAGTATATTGATAAAGAGTTTTTTTTCCAAAATCAAAAGAGCGATTGGGTTGAAAAAATAAAGGATTTCTAACCATCTTTTTTATCCTAAAATAGAAACCAATTAGATGACAAAAGAAAAGAGAGGATAGAGAGTCCGTTGATAAGTCTTACCTATTTACGAGGTATCTATTATTATTCTTTATTTTACTGTAATACCTTGTTTTGACTGTATCGCACTATGTATCATTTGATAACCCAATAAATCCCATTATCGTATCCCCAGTTCAAATGAAATTTTAAATGGCGGAATTTAAAGGATATTTAGAACTTGAGAAATCTCGGCAACGTGACTTCCTATACCCACTTATCTTTCGGGAGTATATTTACGCATTTTCTCATGATCATTTTTTAAATGGATCCATTTTGTTGGAAAATTCTGGTTATGACAAA
>NW_026123890.1:0-2500 GCF_025177605.1 Cucumis melo
TCGTATTATTTAATGAGCATCTTGTATTTCATAAAAATTGGGGGGCAATATAATCCTTACGTAAGGGCCATCCTACCCAACTTTCAGGCATTAAGATACGCTTTAGACGTGGATGATTATCATAAGAAATTCCCAACATATCATAAGATTCCCTTTCTGGAAAATCCGCACTTTTCCAAACCCAGAAAACAGACGGAATTTTAGGATTTATCCTTGCGGCAAATACTTTTATGCATACCTCTTCCGGTTGATCTATACCATACTCGATTCTCGTAAGATGATACACACTAGCTAACAGTCCGCCTGGTGCTACATCATAAGCACATTGGGAACGTAGATAATTGTAACCATATACATATAAAATGACTGCAATGGAATGCCATTCCTCGGGCTTTATTTGTAAAGTCTCTATTCCTTGGTAATCGAAACCCAAAGATCTATGAACCAGTCCATGTTTGACTAGCCAAGAAGACAAATTACCCTGCATCTTCTCCCCCCCCCATTTTTTTATTTTTATTTGTATAAGTATTTCCCATTTACAATGAAAAATTGATGAAGATTCACTCGTTCTTTGCTTTGTTATTCTGTACAAAAAAAGTATACGGCCTAATTTACTAATTCGTAGGAAGAGACTGCACTTTTGTATTTGAAAAAAGTTTCAGGAGGGATGATCTCTGAAGTAGATGATGGTTGATAGAGTAATCCTTGATCGTAATTTCCAGTATTAGTACTTGGGCCAACATGAAATTTGTGATTGGTAGTAAAACACCGATTTTCCTCTTGAGACTTAATTCGATCTTCATAGATTTCTCGAGATATTTTCTTACGAAGTTTTGTTATAGCATCTATAACAGCCTCGGGTTTAGGCGGACAACCCGGCAAATACACATCGACAGGAATTAACTTATCGACTCCCCGAACAGTACTATAAGAATCGGTACTGAACATCCCTCCTGTAATTGTACATGCTCCCATAGCAATAACATATTTTGGTTCAGGCATTTGCTCATATAATCTTACTAAAGAAGGAGCCATTTTCATTGTTACCGTACCCGCTGTTAAAATTAAGTCTGCCTGTCTAGGACTAGATCTTGGTACCAGTCCATAACGATCAAAGTCGAATCGTGAACCTATTAATGAAGCGAATTCAATGAAGCAACAACTGGTACCATAGAGAAGCGGCCATAAACTGGAGAGTCTTGACCAATTTGAAAGATCATTTGATGTAGTTGAAATAACTGAAGTTTGGGTTGTTCGATCAAGTAAGGGAAACTCGATGGAATTCATAACTGTCTCAATGTTTTTTTTAATTGTCTGAATATTCAAAAACTAAGACCATTCCAATGCTCCTTTTCGCCATGCATAAACTAAACCGACAATTAGGATAAGCACGAAAATTAAAGCTTCTATAAAGACGGATACCCCTAATACATCAAAACTCATTGCCCACGGATAAAGAAAAACTGTTTCAACATCAAAAACAACAAAAACTAGAGCAAACATATAATAACGGATTCTAAATTGTACCCAAGCATCGCCCATTGGTTCTATTCCCGATTCATAACTCGAAAGTTTCTCTGGCTCTTTGCTAAGAGGGGCTAAAACTCCAGAAATTAGAAATGCCAAAATAGGAATAAGACTTGATATTATTAGAAATACCCAGAAAATATCATATTCGTAAAGCAGAAACATAAACGTACTCCTATCAATGTGGAAAATATACCGGATTAGTCGATCGGTACATGTCTCGTTTGAAGATTCATCCACTATAATCCTATTTATATAATATCTATTATATCCATAATAAATATATATTAAATATTATATATTTATATAGAGAGGATACATATAGTCGGAATTTCCATTTAGGAACTTTTAGTGATTGAAGAAGGAAAGAGAAGACGACTACTTTAGTTTTGTGCTTTACTAGATAAGGTATACCAACAGAAAAGCCTATTTGAGAATGTTTACAATGAAAGTTACCAAAGATCTTCGTTTCTCAAACTCTAGCTTGTCCACAAATAAAATACAGTAAGTCGTTCCTAGATCCATGTGATTTACTAGTGCATTCGATTTGCATTGGGTTATGGTGGAGTTTTTAACCGGTTTCATGTCATGATTTTGACTCCAAAAATTTACTAGAATTGGGTAGGTATCCCAAAGAAAAGAAGTATTACTAATTTCTTGATTTTGTATGGGAAAATAGGAAAATTTTCATATGTAATTCATCTACAAAGATAAGACATTAATGATGAACCAAATCAAGTGGCCAATTACAAACAATACAAACAATAATGAGGAAAGGAAAACGATTCTATTTTTGAATTATTAATAATATAGGGCTATACGGACTCGAACCGTAGACCTTCTCGGTAAAACAGATCAAACTTATTATTATCAAAAATGATTTGAACTGTTTCAAAGACCCAACATGCATTTTTTTGCATTGGGCTCTTTCATTAACTGTTATAAATAAGTTAGTCTACCATATTTTTTCTTG